>NC_057814.1:124357920-124386763 GCF_018294505.1 Triticum aestivum | reverse complement strand
GCGCATGAAATCGGTCCAAAAAACGGATGGCAAAAAGCAAAAGCACCCACGACATCTACACAAGTACTTAAGAAAAGGCCCACGGCCCGAGTTCATTACATCCTAAAACCCCCAGTGGGTGGGTGGACCTGCTATTTAACAGATTTTACACAAAGTGTCTCAGGCATCTCCAGCGCCGCGTCGCGACATCGACGGCTCTCCCCTGGCGGCCTCCGGGTCCAGCGAGGTGCCGGTGTCCTGCTCAGCACCCGCGTCGCGGTAGACGCCCGTCTCCTCCGAGCCCCCCTCCGGATCGTGGAGGAGCAAGCCGTAGTCGTCGCCGTCCACGGCCCTGCCGTCTTCCGTCCGCTCCGGATGGAACTCATCGTGGAAGGCGAACTCGGCGATGTAGCTGGCCAGGGAGGCGATCCGGCCGGCTTGCTCCTGCAAGAGCTGCTCCGAACCGGCCCGCTGGCCCATCAACGCGTCTAGCTACAGGTCCGGATGCCAGAACAGCGCGAACCGGAGCGCCATCTCAGCACCGGCACGAGGGGCGGAGACGCGCCACTCGCCAAGCCGGTCCGGCCCCATCTCCAACCAACGCACCAGGCGCGAGAGGCTACTCGGTTGGACGGAGTCCGGCCATAGGGCCGCCGTCATTGCGGTGCCGGCCTGCGACAGCCGCCCCAACTGCGTTCCCAGGACCTGCAGGCGGGCCTCAGCGGTGGCGATGATCTCCGGGAAGGTCCAGGCCACCCGCGGATCCATCCCGGGCCCAACGATGCCGGTCGGGTCGCGCTGATAGCGGACGGCTTCCTCTGCCAGCCGCTGCGTATCTGGGAAGGCCCCTGCCGCAAAGGAAGAAGCGAGTTAGAAGAAGAACAACAAGGAAGAAAGACCGGATCCCGACCCGGCAAACGACAAAAAAAGCAATTACTGGAGAAGGACTCTTCCAGTTGCTGCGCCTCAAGCAACGTACCACGCCGCTCCCGCTCGATGGTGCGGTCGCGCTCCTCGAGCGCCCTCTCCAGATCGGCCGCCTTGGCAAGGGCCACCTTCAGCTCGGCGTCCTTGTCTTCGGCCGCCTTCTCGGCAGCCTCGCGGCGACGGGCCTCGTCCTGACGGGCCCCCTCAGCCGTGGTGACCCGCCCCCGCAGGCGATCCACCTCGGCCTGGAGCCGGCCCTTATCGTCGGCCAGCTGGCTGCGCTGCTGGTCCGCCTCCACCAGAGCCTGCTGCGCCTCTGCCACCTTGGCGGCTTCCGCCTTAAGGAGCTCCACCTCGGCCTCGAGGCGACTCTTGTGACCCGCCAGCTGCTCATGCAGCCGGTTGGCCTCGTCGAGAGACCGCCGAGCCGCGACCGCCTCCGCCCTCGCCTGCGCCGCCTCGACGCCAAGACGCCGGTGTCGGCAACGAGCCGGTCGTAGTGATGACCGGCCCGGAGCAGACGAGTCCGCCAGGACAGCACCTCGGCTGCGAAAAAGAAGGACTCAGCAGAAGAAAAAAGCAAGACTTAAGATTTGGCCCAACTGTGTAGGCCTGAATCTCGGGGGCTACACCCAGTGGGTGCGCTAGCGCGCCCCCACTAGAAAAGAGCACAAGAATACCAGCGGCGACGCGGAGATCCTCCTCGTTGGCGGCAAGCTGCTCCATGAGCTCCCGGTGCTTGCCTAGGAGACGATTGTAGGCGGCGACCCGGAAGGCGTCGAGACGCTGAAGAAAGCAGAAATCAGACCAAGGCCAACACTCTAAAGATTCGACCCAACTACTACGTAGTTGGCCCGAACCTCGGGGGCTACGCCCAGTGGGTGCGCTGGCGCGCCCCCACAAAGAAGAAATTACAAGAAGACATACCAGAATGGCGCGCTCCAGGTCACGCGTCCACACCACCTCGGCCTGGGCGAAGGCCTCGAGCCATTCCGTCCGGCCATGCAGGCGGCGACTGACGGCGTCCAGCGCCGCCTCCTCCTGGGTCTGAGGCCCGAAGACAACGACGCCCCCGCTCCGCGCCGCCTGCGGCACGGCAGCTCGGCGCCCTCCCTGCCTTGGCACCAAGGCGTACTCCCCGCTGGCCGCTCGCGGCGCGGCCAGCACCTCCTCCGACGCCCCTCCCAGCGCCGACGATGACCCGGACGCCGGGACGCCCTGCGTCGCCGTCTCTGACCCAGACGCCGGGACGCCCTGCGTCGCCGTCTCCGGCCCAGCTGCCGGGGTGGCCTCCGGCACTGCCGCCCGCGGTGCCTCCTCCAAAACCGGCGGCGCCTCCGACACCGCCGCCCGCAACATCTCTTCCAAAACAACGCCGCCTCCACCACCATTAGTCCCCGCTCGCTCGACCACGACGGCCCGCGGCGGGGTGTCATCCTCCACCTCCACGACCTCCCGGTCGGGGATCACCACCTCAGCTCGGCCTCCACGGCCGCACCCCTCACCGACGACGGGTCAAAGACCGTCGCCGCCACCACCGTGCCCTCCGGCATCTCGCGCCAGGCCGGCTCCGCGCGGCTCGCGCCCATACCGCCGCCGTGTCGGTCCAAGCGCTGACCGACGCCGCCTCCAGCTCCGCCTCGACCCAGTTCCTGTCCCGCCAGGCCAAGGCTTCGGCGTCATTCGGATCCAGGCCGAGGTTCGAGTCGGCACATCCCTCCACCTCGGCCTGGTCGGCGAGGTCGGACCGGCTCCTGCGAAACGCGGCCCCTTTGGCGGTCGCGGCTTCTGCCGCCGCCCTCGCCAGTGCGATTGGCGACCTAGAGAAGAAGACAGAATGAGCAGAAAAGAAACAAGACTAGCTCAAGAAAAAAATCTGAGCGCAAACGAGAGATGAAGCTTACCCCGCCAAGACCGGGATCGGGGTTGGCCTCTTGTGCCCGCCGCCGCGCTTCCTC
Organism: Triticum aestivum; assembly: GCF_018294505.1. Classification (NCBI taxonomy): domain Eukaryota; kingdom Viridiplantae; phylum Streptophyta; class Magnoliopsida; order Poales; family Poaceae; genus Triticum; species Triticum aestivum. The sequence continues at coordinate 124,383,899 of NC_057814.1, read as the reverse complement.
TTGGCCGGCCTCCCGGCCCCGGCCGGGTCTGCCGTGCGCTTCGGGGCCCGGGGTCGCGGCGCGACCCTATCTTTCCCATGCGGGCGGCTTGGCGCCGCCCCGTGCGGGGACCCGGCTCTGCCCGCGTCGCCGCCTCCCCCGCCCAACGCCACTACACCGACAACTGGCATCAGCACCGACCGTTCCGTGCTGCAGTCAGCAATTCAAGACACATGAAGAAAAACACGAGACTTACCCGCGCGACACCCAGCGTCGGCATCGGTCTCGGCCTCCTCCTCCCCGCCATGAGCCGCGGGCTCCTCTGGCGCCACCGGCTCCACCTGCGACGGGGCCCGGGCGTAAGGATGCCGAATCGCAGAAGTACCCCCCACGTCGCGTCAGGACGGATGAGAAGGTGCACGGCAACAGAGTAAGAAGACCAGACACTCACCTGCGGCGCCGGGTTCGACTGGCTGTACGGCGCCTTGCCGAACCACCAGTCCTCCCCAAGGTTGGCCTTGGAGATGTCATTCACGCCGCACGCAACCTGCTCCGCGGACAGCCGTGTCGACCCCATGCGGTTGGGGTCTTGAAGGCGAACCATTTCGCCGATGAGGCAGGAGCGCCCCTGAAGCGGAAGGACCCGACGCATGATGAACGCGGCGAGGAGGTCGGTGCCGGTGAGCCTCACCTGCGTCCTCATCACCGTCACCCGCTCGCAGAGATTGACGATCTCCTGCGACGGGCGCCTGGGCGAGTAGCCCCAGTTCGTCTTCGCCCGCGGCGGTGCGATGGCGAAGACCGGAAGGTTGATGCGATCCGCACCAAGATTGCGGACGTAGAAGAAGGAGTTCTGCCACTTCTTGGCAGAATCCTCCAGCGGGATCTTGGGGAAATCCGCCCCCGACCGCTTCGAGATGACGGCGGCACCGCAATCGGCGAACTCCCCGGCCGACGGGCCCTGCTGCTTCCCGGAGAAGAAGCGCGCCCAGAGGTCGATCGTAGGCTCAACCCCCAGGTACCCCTCGCAGAGGGTGACGAAGCCGGAGAGCTGGACGATGGCGCCAGCGCCAAGATGATGCGGCCAGAGCTCGAAGAACTCCAGGAACGCGCGGAAGAAGGTGCTCGCCGGCAGCCCAAACCCGCGCTCGAAGTGCGTGAGGAAGACCACGCGCTCCTGCCCCTCGGGCTGAGGCCTCTGCTCGCCGCGCGGCAGGCGGACACCGAAGTCCGTCTCCCGCGGTAGGCGCTGCGTCGCCCGGAGTTGGGTGATGTCCTCGGAGGTGACATTCGAACCCATCCAGGAGCCCGATGGCAGTGACATGATCAAAGGAAGAAGAAGGAAGATGGACGGCGAAGGAGTTCTGCTCGGAGCAGCGGGCGCCGCGGTGCGTCAGTTGCAAAGAGCGGAGTGAGAGCAAAGGGACAGGAGGGCGCGAGCGCGAATAATGTCCGCCGCCCCCTGCCCCCCGATTTACGACACTCGGTTTGAACGTGGGGAAGTGGGATCGTCTGCATGCGCCCGTTCCACTACCCCGCAATAAGTGCGCACGTACACGCGCAGTAACTGCCCGGGGAAGAGCAACCGGCCCCCGAACGCCGGAATAAATCCGCGCGCTTGGGCCGAGGGCGCGTGGCGGTGGGCCCCAGCCCGTCGCCCGGCCCCGTCACGCGCGTGGCCTGTCAGGCCCCTCCGACTTCCGGGCACCACGTGGCGCCCGCGCAAAGCCCGAGGGATTGCCCCAAGATTCGGCAGACTTCTCGGTCCCCGCCATGGTCGGGATGCCACGATCCGATTTCCGAGAAAACCGGCACACAGTGGGTGTTGCCAGACCCGGCGCTCGCAGAATCCACCTTGCTTAAGGGGGAAACTGCGAAGGTCCACTCATCCGAAGACGGCAAACCTTCACAGCTTCGGGGACTACTGTCGGGGGGATGGACCCCGGGCAGGCAACGGAACCCGGATCCCCTTCAAAAAACAATGGGGCTGGCACCGCCCCTCAATACCGGCACGCGCTTGGCCGGGTTGCTCGACCCGGCCAAGCCCCGCAAGCCGGCCAGACTAGCCGAACTAGCAAGACACGTCGACTCGGCCTCAACAACTAGCACAAGATAGCCGAACCTGGCACGGCCAAAGCCTCCTCAACAAGCCAGCGCCACCCATGGCGTGCTACGCAATCCAGCCGCGGGTCAACTCCCGTCCCATCTAGGCCGTATGATGGGGACGAGACTTCAATCAACGACGACCGAGGCAACAGTGCCCCGCCCATGCCTCTGGTCAGCAGGAACGTGGCAACAGTGCCCCTCACCTACCCGCTGAGCAGGTCCGGCGTGGCTACAGTGCCCCCGCCCTCACCGCTGACGACATCAAGTGGCAACCTGACGGAAAGCACTGTACGCGCCCGCACCTAGGGGAACCCGGCGAACCACAAGCCCTTAGCGGGACCCAGCTCGGGTCCCCGGACATCGACAATACGGACCCACCGACTTGTAACATTACCATTGTACCCCCGGGGGGTTGGACTATAAAACCCCCCAAGAGCCCACGATCATTCGAGGGGCGAGCGAGAGGACTAGCCACAAAACAGCAACACCGGAGAGAAGGAGCAGCCCAAGCCTTGGCCAGCTTCCTTCCTCCTCCATACAGCTCCAGGAGCAACATTGTACTATCGATCATCCAACTACACTCGGCAGGACAAGGGGTATTATCTCTCCAGAGAGCCCTGAACCTGGGTATGCTCGGTGTCCCACGCCCGCTCATGCCAACCTCGCCTCTGGAGTCCACCAGCGCCCTCGAGCCTCCTCCTCTCTTTAGCCATCCCTTGGCATCTGCCGTGCGCCCACGACGACATGCATGTTGAGGGATAGTTATATGATCCAATTATGTTATTATTGTTGAGAGAACTTGCACTAGTGAAAGTATGAACCCTAGGCCTTGTTTCCTAGCATTGCAATACAGTTTACGCTCACTTTTATCATTAGTTACCTTGCTGTTTTTATATTTTCAGATTACAAAAACCTATATCTACCATCCATATTGCACTTGTATCACCATCTCTTCGCCGAACTAGTGCACCTATACAATTTACCATTGTATTGGGTGTGTTGGGGACACAAGAGACTCTATTTTATTTGGTTTCAGGGTTGTTTGAGAGAGACCATCTTCATCCTACGCCTCCCATGGATTGATAAACCTTAGGTCATCCACTTGAGGGAAATTTGCTACTGTCCTACAAACCTCTGCACTTGGAGGCCCAACAACGTCTACAAGAAGAAGGTTGAGTAGTAGACATCAAGCTCTTTTCTGGCGCCGTTGCCGGGGAGGCTAGGTAAGCGGCACTCACACCCCGTCAACTAAGCTCTTTTCTAGCGCCGTTGCCGGGGAGGTTAGTGCTTGAAGGTATATCTTTAGATCTTGCAATCGAATCTTTTAGTTTCATGTTTTATCACTAGTTTAGTTTATAAAAGAAAATTACAAAAAATGGAATTAAGGTTGCCTCATATGCTTCATCTTTTTAATATCTTTCGTGAAAATGACGGGAAGGAAAATTGTGCTCAAGTACTAGAAGAAGAATTACATAGAATGCTTGGCATAAAATATGTGAATGATGAGCATGATTGCATTGTTGTTAGTATGAATTATTGGAATACCCATGATGCTAATGATATGCAAAGCCACAAGCTTGGGGAAGCTATGTTTGATGAAGATGATAATTTTTGTCCCCCAAGTTTTGATGAGCGAAGGGGAGCCTTGGCGCAGTGGTAAAGCTGCTGCCTTGTGACCATGAGGTCACGGGTTCGAGTCCTGGAAATAGCCTCTTGCAGAAATGTAGGGAAAGGCTGCGTACAATAGACCCAAAGTGGTCGGACCCTTCCCCAGACCTGCGCAAGCGGGAGCTACATGCACTGGGGCTGCCCATGTTTTCATGAGCAAATTTATTATGATGAAAGCATGCCACCTATTTATGATGATTATGATGACACATGTGCTATAAAGAATAAAGATAACCATGAAACTTGTCATCATGATTTTAATTTTCAATTGGATTATGCTTCACATGATAGTTATTTTGTTGAGTTTGCTCCCACTACTATTGATGCGGATAAATTTGCTTATCTGGAGAGTAGTAAAATTTCTATACTCGTAGATCATGAAAAGAATGCTTTAGGTGCTGGTTATATTGTTGAATTCATTCATGATGCTACTGAAAATTATTATGAGGGAGGAACATATGCTTGTAGGAATTGTAATAATATCTAGTTTCCTCTCTATGTGCTCAAAGTTTTGAAGTTATGCCTCTTTTGCCTTCCTATGCTAGTTGATTATTGTTCCCATAAGTTGTTTGCTCACAAAATCCCTATGCATAGGAAGTGGGTTAGACTTAAATGTGCTTTCCATGTGTTTCATGATGCTCTCTTTATGTTTCAATTCTTATCTTTTATACGAGCATCATTGAAATCATCATGCCTAGCTAGAAAGGCATTAAAGAAAAGCGCTTGTTGGGAGACAACCCAATATTTACCCCTACTGTTTTTGTGTGTCAACATGATTAAGCTACTGTAGTAATCATGTTTTATTACTCAATAAAGTGCCAAGTAGAACCATTGGGAAGACTTGGGTGGAAGTTAATGTGATCTTGCTGTAAAAAACAGAAACTTTGCACTCACGAGTTTAGCTGTCATTTTTTACATAAGAGTGATTTTAAGTTGATTATTTTTGCAGAAGATTAACATACAAATTACTCAGGTCCACCAATTTATTTCAGAATTTTTGGAGTTCCAGAAGTATACGTTTGATACAGATTACTACAGACTGTTCTGTTTTTGACAGATTCTGTTTTCTATGTGTTGTTTGCTTATTTTGATGAATCTATGAGTAGTATCGGAGGGTATGAACCATAGAGAAGTTGGAATACAGTAGATATTACACCAATATTAATTTAGAATGAGTTCACAACATTACCTAAGTGGTGATTTATTTTCTTGTACTAACGGAGCTTACGAGTTTTCTGTTAAGTTTTGTGTTGTGAAGTTTTCAAGTTTTGGGTAAAGATTCGATGGACTATGGAATAAGGAGTGGCAAGAGCCTAAGCTTGGGGATGCCCAAGGCACCCCAAGGTAATATTCAAGGATAACCAATAGCCAAAGCTCGGGGATGCCCCGGAACGCATCCCCTCTTTCGTCTTCGTTCATCGGTAACTTTACTTGGAGCTATATTTTTATTCACCACATGATATGTGTTTTTCTTGGAGCATCATTTTATTTTATTTAGCTTTGCTTGATGTTTGAATAAAATACCAAGATCTTAAATTCTTAAATGAGAGAGAGAGTCTTCACAAAGCTGCATAATTATTTAACTACCCATTGATCTTCACTTATATCTTTTTGGAGTAGTTTGTCATTTGCTCTAGTGCTTCACTTATATCCTCTTAGAGAACGGCGGTGGATTTATTTTGAATAAATAGATGAACTCTTATGCTTCACTTATATTATTTTGAGAGTCTTTAGAACAGCATGGTAATTTGCTTTGGTTATGAATTTAGTCCTAATATGATGGGCATCCAAGATGGGTATAATAAAAACTTTCATATAGAGTGCATTGAATACTAAGAGAAGTTTGATTCTTTATGATTGTTTTGAGATATGAAGATGGTGATATTAGAGTCATGCTAGTTGAGTAGTTGTGAATTTGAGAAATACTTGTTCTAAAGTTTGTGATTCCCGTAGCATGCACGTATGGTGAACCGTTATGTGATGAAGTCGGAGCATGATTTATTTATTTATTGTCTTCCTTATGAGTGGCGGTCGGGGACGAGCGATGGTCTTTTACTACCAATCTATCCCACTAGGAGCATGCGCGTAGTACTTTGTTTTGATCACTAATAGATTTTTGCAATAAGTATGTGAGTTCTTTATGACTAATGTTGAGTCCATGGATTATACGCACTCTCATCCTTCCACAATTGCTATCCTCTCTAATACCGTGCACCTTTCGCCGGTATCATACACCCACCATATACCTTCCTCAAAACAGCCACCATACCTACCTATCATGGCATTTCCATAGCCATTCTGAGATATATTGCCATGCAACTTTCCACTGTTCCGTTTATTATGACACGCTCCATCATTGTCATATTGCTTTGCATGATCATGTAGTTGCCATTGTATTTGTGGCAAAGCCACCATTCATAATTCTTTCATACATATCACTCATGAGTCATTGCACATCCTGGTACACCATCGGAGGCATTCATATAGAGTCATATTTTGTTCTAAGTATCGAGTTGTAATTCTTGAGTTGTAAGTAAATAAAAGTGTGATGATCATCATTATTAGAGCATTGTCCCTGTGAGGAAAGGATGATGGAGACTATGATTCCCCCACAAGTCGGGATGAGACTCCGATGAAAAATAAAAAAAAAGAGAAAAAAGAGGCCAAAAAAAGGAGAAGGCCCAAAAAAAACAAAAAAATGATAGAAAAAGAGAGAAGGGGCAATGCTACTATCCTTTTACCACACTTGTGCTTCGAAGTAGCACTATGATCTTCATGATAGAGAGTCTCCTATGTTGTCACTTTCATATACTAGTGGGAATTTTTCATTATAGAACTTGGCTTGTATATTCCAATGATGGGCTTCCTCAAGATGCCCTAGGTCTTCATGAGCAAGCGAGTTGGATGCACACCCACTTAGTTTCCTTTGTTGAGCTTTCATACACTTATAGCTCTAGTGCATCCGTTGCATGGCAATCCCTACTCACTCACATTGATATCTATTGATGGGCATCTCCATAGCCCGTTGATACGCCTAGTTGATGTGAGACTATCTTCTCCTTTTTGTCTTCTCCACAACCACCATTCTATTCCACCTATAGTGCTATGTACATGGCTCACGCTCATGTATTGCGTGAAGATTGAAAAAGTTTGAGAACATCAAAAGTATGAAACAATTGCTTGGCTTGTCATCGGGGTTGTACATGATTTAAATATTTTGTGTGATGAAGATAGAGCATAGCCAGACTATATGATTTTGAAGGGATAACTTTCTTTGGCCATGTTATTTTGAGAAGACATGATTGCTTTGTTAGTATGCTTGAAGTATTATTGTTTTCATGTCAATATTAAAATTTTATCTTGAATCTTATGGATCTGAATATTCTTGCCACAATAAAGAAGATTACATTGATAAATATGTTAGGTAGCATTCCACATCAAAAATTCTGTTTTTATCATTTACCTACTCGAGGACGAGCAGGAATTAAGCTTGGGGATGCTGATACGTCTCCAACGTATCTATAATTTTTGATTGTTCCATGCTATTATATTATCTATTTTGGACGTTTATGGGCTTTATTTTACACTTTTATATTATTTTTGGGAGTAACCTATTAACCCAGAGCCCAGTGCCAGTTCCTGTTTTTTCCCTTGTTTCAGTGTTTCGAAGAAAAGGAATATCAAACGGAGTCCAAACGGAATGAAACCTTCGGGAGAGTTATTTTTGGAATGGAAGCAATCCAGGAGACTTAGAGTAGACGTAAGGGAAGCTTCGAGGTGGCCACGAGGCAGGGAGGCACGCCTGCCCCCCTGGGCGCGCCCCCCACCCTCATGTCCCCTTATCGACTTCTTTCACCTATATATATCCATATACCCTAATACCATCGGAGAACACAATAGATCGGGAGTTCCGCTGCCGCAAGCCTCTGTAGCCACCGAAAACCAATCGGGACTCTGTTCCGGCACCATGCCAGAGGGGGGATCCCTCACCGGTGGCCATCTTCATCATCCCGGCGCTCTCCATGGCGAGGAGGGAGTAGTTCACCCTCGGGGCTGAGGGTATATACTAGTAGCTATGTGTTTGATCTCTCTCTCTCTCTCTCTCTCTCTCTCGTGTTCTTGAGGTGGCACGATCTTGATGTATCGCCAGCTTTGCTATTATTGTTGGTTCTTATGATGTTTCTCCCCCTCTACTCTCTTGTAATGGATTGAGTTTTCCCTTTGAAGTTATCTTATCGGATTGAGTCTTTAAGGATTTGAGAACACTTGATGTATGTCTTGCATGTGCGTATCTGTGGTGACAATGGGATATCACGTGATTCACTTGATGTATGTTTTGGTGATCAACTTGCAGGTTCCGCTTGTGAACTTATGCATAGGGGTTGGCACATGTTTTTGTCTTGACTCTCCGGTAGAAACTTTGGGGCACTCTTTGAAGTACTTTGCATTGGCTGAATAGATGAATCTGAGATTGTGTGATGCATATCGTATAATCATGCCCACGGATACTTGAGGTGACATTGAAGTATCTAGGTGACATTAGGGTTTTGGTTGATATGTGTCTTAAGGTGTTATTCTAGTACGGACTCTTGAATAAATAGATCCGAAAGAATAACTTTGAGGTGGTTTCGCACCATACAATAATCTCTTCGTTTTTTTCCGCTATTAGTGACTTTGGAGTGACTCTTTGTTGCATGTTGAGGGATAGTTATACGATCCAATTATGTTATTATTGTTGAGAGAACATGCACTAGTGAAAGTATGAACCCTAGGCCTTGTTTCCTAGCATTGCAATACCATTTACGCTCACTTTTATCATTAGTTACCTTACTATTTTTATATTTTCAGATTACAAAAACCTATATCTACCATCCATATTGCACTTGTATCACCATCTCTTCGCCGAACTAGTGCACCTATACAATTTACCATTGTATTGGGTGTGTTGGGGACACAAGAGACTCTTTGTTATTTGGTTGCAGGGTTGTTTGAGGGAGACCATCTTCATCCTACACTTCCCACAGATTGATAAACCTTAGGTCATCCACTTGAGGGAAATTTGCTACTGTCCTACAAACCTCTGCACTTGGAGGCCCAACAACGTCTACAAGAAGAAGGTTGAGTAGTAGACATTAGTGAGCCGACACGTGTTTCCTCCAGCCAATGATGATTTTACACGTGGAAAATCCCCATTGGTCGGGGCTGTTAGCGGGTTATCGGATCCAAAAAACCGGACCCGATAGCTTAACGGCGTTCCGTTACGATGGATGCCACCTGTCGGTCACCCTTGACGAAATCACTTCTGTGACGCGCGATTTATCGTCATGGAAGTGGACACTTCCGTGATGATAATTTTGGTAATGTCATGGAACACTTCTACGACAGCACAGGTATGACTATCTTGATTCTGTCATAAAATTGTCATGGATGTACATGTATGACAAAAAATGCGCCCTACTGTGACAAACACGTATCATCACGGAAGTGTTATTTTTTTGTAGTGCCTGTTGTGGGCATGCCTGTCATCTCAGTTAAAATAGGAGATCACTGTTATCATGGTTTATGTGACATAGGTGCTAGCGTGAGTGCTATTCCTTACACCTTATATCAAGAAATTATGAATGACATAGCACCCGCTGAGATAGAAGAAATAGATGTTACTATTAAACTTGCTAATAGAGACACCATATCACCAATTGGGATTGTTAGAGATGTTGAAGTCTTGTGTGGGAAAATAAAATACCCTACTGATTTCCTTATTCTTGGTTCCCCACAAGATGACTTATGTCCCATTATTTTTGGTAGACCTTTCTTGAACACCGTTCATGCTAGAATAGATTGTGAGAAACAAACTGCCGGTGTTAGCTTTGATAATGAGTCTCATGAGTTTAATTTTTCCAAGTTTAGTAGAAATCTTCATGAAAAAGAATTGCCTAGTAAGGATGAATTAATTGGTCTTGCTTATATTGCTGTGCCACCTACGGATCCTTTAGAACAATATTTGCTAGACCATGAAAATGATTTACATATGCATGAAAGAAATGAAATAGATAAGATTTTCTTTGAACAACGTCCTCTACTTAAACAGAATTTGCCTGAAACTCTGGGAGGTCCTCCTCGACCTAAAGGTGATCCTGTGTTTGAATTAAAACAATTGCCAGACACTTTGAAATATGCTTATCTTGATGAAAAGAAAATATATATGTTATTATCAGTGCAAACCTTTCAGAACATGAAGAAGAAAGATTATACTCTTGATGATTTAAAAGGCATTAGTCCCACTCTATGTCAGCACAAAATTAATATGGAACCTGATGCTAAACCAGTTGTTGACCACCAACGTCGGTTAAATCTGAAGATGAAAGAGGTGGTAGGAACGGAAATATTAAAACTTCTGGAAGAAGGTATAATCTATCCTATAGCTGATAGTAGATGGGTAAGTCCTGTTCATTGTGTTTCGAAGAAAGGAGGTATAACTGTTGTTCCTAATGATAAGAATGAACTTATTCCACAAAGAATTGTTACAGGCTATAGAATGGTAATTGATTTTAGAAAATTAAATAAAGCAACTAGAAAAGGTCATTACCCTTTGCCTTTTATTACTCAAATGCTTGAAAGATTATCTAAGCACACACACTTTTGCTTCCGATGGATATTCTGGATTTTCACAAATACATGTTTCTCAACCTGATTAAGAAAAGACCACTTTTACTTGTCCTTTTGGAACCTATGCTTATAGATGTATGCCTTTTGGTTTATGTAACGCACCTGCTACCTTTCAAAGATGTATGACTGCTATATTCTCTGATTTTTGTGAAAAGATTGTTAAGGTTTTCATGAATGACTTTTTTGTTTATGGGAAGTCTTTTGATGATTGTTTAAGCAATCTTGATCGAGTTTCGCAGAGATGTGAACAAAACAAATCTTGTCTTGAGTTGGGAGAAGTGCCACTTTATGGTTAATGAAGGCATTGTCTTGGGTCATAAAATTTCTGAAAGAGGTATTGAAGTGGACAAAGCTAAGGTTGATGCAAGTGAGAAAATTGCATGTCCTATAGATATAAAAGCTATTCGTAGTTTCCTAGGTCATGTTGGTTTCTATAGGAGATTTATCAAAGACTTTTCTAAAATTTCTAGGCCTCTCACTAGTCTTTTGCAGAAGGATATTCCTTTTCTTTTTGATGATGATTGTTTAGAAGCCTTTGAAACACTCAAGAAAGCCTTAAGTTCTGCACCTATTGTTCAACCACCTGATTGGAACTTGCCTTTTGAAATTATGCGTGATGCTAGTGATTATGCTGTTGGTGCTGTTCTAGGACAAATAGTTGATAAGAAATTGAATGCTATTCATTATGCTAGTAAAACTCTAGACAGTGCTCAAAAAATTATGCTACTACTGAAAAAGAATTCTTAGCAGTGGTGTTTGCTTGTGATAAATTTAGACCTTATATTGTTGATTCCAAAGTAACTGTTCACACAGACCATGCTGCTATTAAATATCTTATGGAAAAGAAAGATGCTAAACCTAGACTTATTCGTTGGGTTCTCTTGTTACAAGAATTTGATTTACATATCATTGATAGAAAAGGAGCTGAGAACCCCGTAGCTGATAACTTGTCTAGGCTTGAAATTGTGCTTAATGACCCACTACCTATTAATGATAGTTTTCCTGATGAGCAGTTAGCTGCAATAAATATTGCTAATAGTACTCCTTGGTATGCCGACTATGCTAATTACATTGTTGCTAAATATTTACCACCTAGCTTTACATAGCAACAAAAGAAACAATTATTCTATGATTTAAGACACTATTTTTGGGATGACCCACATCTTTATAAAGAAGGAGTAGATGGTATTATTAGATGTTGTGTACCTGAGCATGAACAGGGACAAATTCTACATAAATGTCACTCCGAAGCTTATGGAGGGCGTCATGCTGGAGATAGAACTACTCATAAGGTATTGCAGTCTGGATTTTATTGGCCTACTCTCTTCAAGGATGCCCATAAGTACGTCTCATCTTGTGATGAATGTCAAAGAATAGGTAATATCGGTAAGCGTCAAGAAATGCCTATGAATTATTCACTTGCTGTTGAACCATTTCATGTTTGGGGATTTGATTACATGGGACCTTTTCCTTCCTCTAATGGGTTTACACATATTTTGGTCGTTGTTGATTATGTTACTAAATGGGTAGAAGCTATTCCAACCAGTAGTGCTGATCACAAGACCTCTATTAAAATGCTTAAGGAAGTTATTTTCCCATGGTTTGGAGTCCCTAGATATTTAATGACTGATGGTGGTTCACACTTTATTCATGGCGCTTTTTGTAAAATGCTTGCCAAGTATTATGTTAACCACAGAATTGCATCACCCTATCATCCTCAGTCTAGTGGTCAAGTTGAACTTAGCAATAGAGAAATAAAATTAATTTTGCAAAAGACTGTCAATAGGTCCAGGAAGAATTGGTCTAAGAAATTAGATGATGCACTTTGGGTTTATAGAACAACATATAAAAACCCTATGGGTATGTCTCCTTATAAAATGGTCTATGGGAAGGCTTGTCATTTGCCTCTTGAATTAGAACATAAAGCATACTGGGCAATTAAGGAACTCAATTATGATTTCAAACTTGATGGGGAAAAGAGGTTATTTGATATAAGCTCATTAGATGAATGGAGAACCCAAGCTGGAACTACGTCGGTATTTCCCTGGAGAGGGAGGGATGATGTAGCACAACGACGGTAGGTATTTCCCTCAGTTATGAAACCAAGGTATCGAACCAGTAGGAGAACCAAGCAACACAACGTAAGCAGCACCAGCACACAAACAACAACACCTTGCAACCCGACGTGTTAAAGGGGTTGTCAATCCCTTCCGGGGTACGACGCCTCAAGATAGGCAAACAGACATGAGGTAAATTGTAGAGATTGATAGATCGAACGCCAAATAAAATAAATAAGAATAAATATGAGAAAGAAGATTGTTTAGTAGATCTGAAAATAAAAGCAAAGGAAAATAGATTGCAAAGGCAAATAATATGAGAAAGAGACCCGGGGGCCGTCGGTTTCACTAGTAGCTTCTCTCGAGAAAAATAGCAAACGGTGGGTAAACAAATTACTGTTGGGCAATTGATAGAACTTCAAATAATCATGACGATATCCTAGGAATGATCATTAATTATATAGGCATCACGTCCAAGATTAGTAGACCGACTCCTGCCTGCATCTACTACTATTACTCCACACATCGACCGCTATCCAGCATGCATCTAGTGTATTAAGTTCATGGAAAAATGGAGTAATGAAATAAGAACGATGACATGATGTAGAAAAGATCCGTTTATCTATATGGCGGTAGATATAGATCTCGTCTTTTTATCCTTAGTAGCAACGATACATACGTGTCGGTTCCCTTTCTGTCACTGGGATCAAGCACCGTAAGATCGAACCCACTACCGGGCACCTCTTCCCATTGCAAGATAAATAGATCAAATTGGCCAAACAAAACCCAAATATCGGAGAAGAAATACGAGGCTATAAGAGATCATGCATATAAAATATCAAAGAAACTTAAATAACTTTCATGGATATAAAAAGATATAACTGATCATAAACTCGAAGTTCAACAGATCCCAACAAACACACCGCAAAAGAGTTACATCATATGGATCTCCAAGAGACCATTGTATTGAGAATTCAGTGAGAGAGAGAAAGCCATCGAGGTACTAACTACGGACCCGAAGGTCTACAAAGAACTACTCACGCATCATCGGAGAGGCACCAATGGAAGTGGTGAACCCCTCCGTGATGGTGTCTAGATTGGATCTGGTGGTTCTATACTCTGCGGCGGCTGGATGAATATTTCCTCGACGCTTCTAGGGTTCTGGTATTTTGGGGTATTTATAGAGCAAAGAGGCGGTCCGGGGGGCACCCGAGGTGGGCACAACCCACCAGGGTGCGCCTGGGCCTCCTGGCGCGCCGTGGTGGGTTGTGCCCCCCTCGAGGCACCCCCCAGGTGCAACTAGGGCCCATTGCCTTTCTTCTGGCCCATAAAAAGTTTCGTGGCATTTGGACTTCGTTTGATATTGATTTCCTGTGATGTAAAAAACATTGAAAAAACAGCAACTGGCACTTGGCACTATGTCAATAGGTTAGTACCAAAAAAATGATATAAAATGATTATAAAACATCCAAGATTGATAATAAACACCATGGAACAATCAAAAATTATAGATACGTCGGAGACGTATCAGCATCCCCAAGCTTAACTCCTACCCATCCTCGAGTAGGTAAGTGATAAAAACAGAATTTTTGATGTGGAGTGATGTTCATCAAGTCGTATCATATTCTTTTCTTTATAGCATGGAAATTTGGACTTTTATGTGATTCAAAGCAATAGTCTAGTTTTGACATAATAATTTAGATACTCAAGCATATCAACAAGCAACCATGTCTTTCAAAATATGAATGCTAAAATAAGTTATCCCTAGCCCATCATGCTCAAACATTGATCCATTCATGAAACACACTCGAATATTAGCGACACCCAATACTTGAGCACGATCATATTGCCTCCTAGTTCGTGCTTTTGTAAGAGAAGATGGAGACTCAAATTTCAAAAAAATAAAAATTGCATAAAGTAAATGAAAGGCCCTTCACAGAGGGAAGTAGGGATTTGTAGAGGTGGCAGAGCTCAAAGTGAAAAATTTGAGATAAAAACATTTTGGGAGGTGTATCCATCCCACCAACAAAAACGACTCAGAGCTACGAACACTTTCCTTGCTAGATATGCCATAGGCGGTTCCCAAACAGAAAATAAAGTTTATTTCTTTTCCACCATTCTTTCACTTTCCATGGCTAACCGTATGCACGGGTGCCCTCCATACCAACACTTTCCAAGGAATTTATTATTTGACAACATAAAGTAAATTCATTTTTGCATTTCGGGACTGGGCATCCCTAAAACCTTTTCCTTACTCTCGTGCAATGACAAGTGAATAAACACTCATCTTGAGAATAACACATCTAGCATGGAAAATATTAGCCACCCGTTACCGTTCTGCGAGCGAAACAAACACACAAAAGAGAAGTTTATTTTGAAAATTAGAGATGGCACAAGCAAATTTTCTTAGAACGGCAAAAGAATACCGCATATAGGTAGATATAGTGGACTCATGTGGCAAAACTGGTTTAAAGGATTTTGGATGCACAAGTAGAGGTCATACTTAGTGCAAAATGAAGGCTAGCAAAAAGATTGAGAAGCGACCAACCAAGAAACAAATAATCTCATAAGCAAGCATTAAGCATAATTAACACTGAATAATGCACCACAAGTAGGATATAATTTTCATTGCATGATTACTGACTTTCATGCATGCATAGGGAATCACAAACCTTAACACCAATATTCTTACTAGAGCACAATTACTCATCAACATAACTCGCATATCACATCATCATATCTCAAAACTATTACTAAGAATCAAGTTTATTTTGTCCAATGATCTTCATGACATTTTCTTTTTCTTTATCCTTCTTGGATATCTATCACTTTGGGACTAATTTTCATGTGTTGCTTTTTCATAAGCTCAAACATATATAAGTGAAGATCATGAGCATAACAAATTTTTCTTTCTCTCAAAATAATTTAAGTGAAGCAAGAGAGAATTTCTTCAAAACAACAAAGCACACCGTGCTCAAAAAGATATAAGTGAAGCACTAGAGCAAGTCCTAGCTCATAAAAGATTTAAGTGAAGCATAGAGAGCAATTCTAACAAGTCATGAAATAATTTTAGCTCTCTCAAATAGGTGTGTCCAGAAAGGATTGATGACCTAAAACACAAAATAAAACAAGCAAAGACACACATCATACAAGACGCTCCAAGCAAAACACATATCATGTGACGAATAAAAATATAGCCTCGAGTAAAATAGCGATAGTTGTTGGAAGAAAGCGGGGATGCCACTCGGGGGGCATCCCCAAGCTTAGTTGGTTGCTCATACTTGGATAATAGCTTCGCATGCCGGGGCATCCCCAAGCTTAGGCACTTACATCCTTCCTTCATCCATCATAAGATAACCCAAAACTTGAAAACTTCAATCACACAAAACTCAACAAAACCTTCGTGAGATCCGTTAGTGTAAGAAAAATAAATCACTACTATATGTGCTGTATCAAACCAATTCATATTTTGTTTTTGTATTATATCTACTGTATTCCAAATTTTCTATGGCAAAAACTCCTCAAAGAAAACCATAGAGCCATCAAAATAAGCACACAACACAAAGAAACAGAATCTGTCAAAACAGAACAGTCTGTAGTAATATGATTTCTTCGAATACTTATGGAACTCCAAAAATTCTACCAAAATAGTAAAATCAGGGTAATTTGTATATTAACCTTATACAAAATGAATCAGGGAAAAATCTCTTTTCTGTGATTTATGAAAATTATTTTCGTGAGCGCAAAGTTTCTGTCTTTTTCAGCAAGATCAAACAACTATCACCCAAGAAGATCCTATAGGCTTTACTTGGCACAAACACTAATTGAAACATAAAAAGCACAATCATACCAGTAGCATAATTGTGCAAACACTCAAGAACAGAAAACAAAAGGCAAAAATAAATTTTATTCATTGGGTTGCCTCCCAACAAGCGCTATAGTTTTACGCCCTTAGCTAGGCATAAGATGTCAACGATGCTCACACGAAAGATAAGAATTGAAACACAAAGAGAGCATCATGAAACATGTGTAAAAAACATTTAAGTCTAACATACTTCCCATGCATAGGAATTTTATAGGAAAACAAATTATCAAGACAAGAATTATCTAGCGTATGCAAAGGACAGGAATAAAACATTGACAATCTCAACACAACAAGAGGAAATTTAATAACATGAAAATTTCTACAACCATATTTTCCTCTCTCATAATAATTATATTTAGGATCATAATCAAATTCAATAATATAACTATCATATAAAATTTTCTTTTTATGATCCACATGCATGCAAAGTTGACAATCTTCCAAAATAGTGGGATCATCAAATAAAGTCATGACCTCTCCAAACCCACTTTCATCAAAAAAATTGTAAGATTGAACACTCTTCAAATATGTGGGATTACTTTTACCTAAAGTTGACGCTCTTCCAAACCCACTTTCAATATGATTGCAAACATATTCATCATGAGGCTTAAATAAATTTTCAAGATCATAAGAAGAATCACCCCAATCATGATCATTGCAACAAGTAGTGGACATAGCAAAATTAGCATCCCCAAGCTTGGGTTTTGCATAGTATTAACACAATTGACATTAATAGAATTTGTAGTGAAATCATTGCAATTATGCTTTTCATTCAAGGAGCTATCATGAATCACTTCATAGATTTCTTCATCACAATTTTCAGATTCACGAATTTCAAGCAAAGCTTCATAGAGATAATCAAGTGCACTCAAATCACTAGCAACTGGTTCAACATAATTAGATCTCTTAAAAAGATTAGCTAGTGGACGAGGATCCATATCAATAGATTTTTGTCAAGCAAAAATGCAAGCAAATAGAAGACACATGGTCATACAAGCAAACAAGAGATCTGACAAGAAAAAGGCGAACAAAAAAGAAGCCGAATAAAACGGAAAATTTGTGAAGTGGGGGAGATGAAAACGAGAGGCAAATGGCAAATAATGTAAATTGCGAGGAGATGAGATTTGTGATTAGGAACCTGGTTATGTTGAAGATCCTCCCCGGCAACGGCAACAGAAATTCTCCTTGATGGTAGCTGGAACTACGTCGGTATTTCCCTAGAGAGGGAGGGATGATGTAGCACAACAACGGTAAGTATTTCCCTCAGTTATGAAACCAAGGTATCGAACCAGTAGGAGAATCAAGCAACACAACGTAAGCAGCACCTGCACACAAACAACAAGACGTCGCAACCCGACGTGTTAAAGGGGTTGTCAATCCCTTCCGGGGTACGGCGCCTCAAGATAGGCAAACGGACCTGAGGTAAATTGTAGTAGATTGATAGATCGAATGCCTAATAAAATAAATAAAGATAAAATGCATCAAGGTATTTCTGTATTTTTTGGTTTAATAGATCTGAATAAAAATGTGAAGGAAAAGTAGATCGCAAGGCAAATATATGAGAAAGAAGACCCGGGGCCGTAGGTTTCACTAGTGGCTTCTCTCGAGAAAAATAGCAAACGGTGGGTAAACAAATTACTGTTGGGCAATTGATAGAACTTCAAATAATTCTGACGATATCCAGGCAATGATCATTAAATAGGCATCACGTCCTAGATTAGTAGACTGACTCCTGCCTGCATCTACTACTATTACTCCACACATCGACCGCTATCCAGCATGCATCTATTGTATTAAGTTCATGGAAAAACAAAGTAATGCAATAAGAACAATGACATGATGTAGACAAGATCCGTTTATCTATATGGCGGTAGATATAGATCTCCTCTTTTTATCCTTAGTAGCAACGATACATACGTGTCGGTTCCCTTTCTGTCACTGGGATCAAGCACCGTAAGATCGAACCCACTACCGGGCACCTCTTCCCATTGCAAGATAAATAGATCAAGTTGGCCAAACAAAACCCAAATATCGGAGAAGAAATACGAGGCTATAAGAGATCATGCATATAAGAGATCATGCATATAAGAGATCAAAGAAACTCAAATAACTTTCGTGGATATAAAAAGATATAACCGATCATAAACTCGAAGTTCATCAGATCCAACAAACACACCGCAAAAGAGTTATATCATATGGATCTCCAAGAGACCATTTTATTGAGAATTCAGCGAGAGAGAGAAAGTCATCTAGCTACTAACTACAGACCCGAAGGTCTACAAAGAACTACTCACGCATCATCGGAGAGGCACCAATAGAAGTGATGAACCCCTCCGTGATTGTGTCTAGATTGGATCTGGTGGTTCTGGACTCTGCGGCGGCTGGATGAATATTTCATCGACGCTTCTAGGGTTCTGGTATTTTTGGGGTATTAATAGAGAAAAGAGGCAGTTCGGGGGGCACCTGAGGTGGGCACAACCCACCGGGGCCCATTGCCTTTCTTCTGGCCCATAAAAAATCATCATGGAGTTTCGTGTCATTTGGACCTCGTTTGATATTGATTTCCTGCGATGTAAAAAACATGGAAAAAACAACAACTGGCACTTGGCACTATGTCAATAGGTTGGTACCAAAGAAATGTTATAAAATGACTATAAATGATTATAAAACATCCAAGATTGATAATAAAACAGCATGGAACAATAAAAAATTATAGATACATTGGAGACGTATCAGTCTGGAGCCATCAAAATAAATAATTCCGAAGGTACTAACCCGAAGGTTGTGAATGGACAACGAATAAAGCATTATATCTCAGGTACACCCATTAATGTTGAAAGTAATATTATTCAAACTTCGACACCGGAAGAACACATAAAAGAGTCCTTTCGTGGAAATAGGGAGGTACGTGATACGGTAAGCAAACGGACTCCGAAAAATCCGCAAAAATATTTTTTATCAGTTTTGGAATATTTAAGAATTTTGGAAATACAGAAACTTCCAGGAAGCGTCCCCTGGTGGGCACAAGATACCAGCGCGCCCACATGGGTTGTGCCCACCTGGGACACCTCCCGGACACCGTTTTTCTTCCATATGCTTGTCCCCCAAGATAAAAAATCTATATATACTTCCCGAACCTATTGAACACCGTATCGTGAAGAAATCCTCTATCCTCTTTTCTTGTTGTTTTCTGTCAAATCCCATCTACCATGGCCTCTTCAAGTTCCTCCAAGGACAAGTTCTTCAAGAACATCATCAACCCATATCTGCGGGAGGTGGTGCAGCACCCTCAAGCCATCCAGATGCATGAGGGGGTGATGTACATCCGCGATGATCAAGGCCCCAAGGGCACGGGAACTGTGGAGGCCAGGCTTGAAGCCATGGAGCAGGACATCTTCCGGTGCAAGGGATGGTGGAGCGTGGGCTCAATGCCAATCACCTCATGATCACGGACCTTTCCCGTGATCTCAAGGTGGATGGGAAGCCCATGAAGGACATCATCTTCACCCTCAACGAGAAAATCAACTTTATTCAAAGCCAGATCTATGATCTTCAAAACCAAGTCTTTGAATATGAGGCGAGGTTTAATGGTATGAGTTTGGCTGCTAGTTATAGGACCCGTGAGACTCACTCCTCTTACGATGGTGGACCACTGCATAAGAATTACTAAGAAGGCAACCCATAGTAAAATGGCACAAAGACGGGTGCAAGATGGGAACAAAATGCAAATGCTGGGAATGTTCCAACCATCATATCTGCCTGAGATTCAAATCTGGTTGGTATCGGGATATTTCAGACAACATGTTTGGAAAAGAAAGGTAGCAACACAAATCGACGAGATGGCGTTGCGAGATTCTTGGGAATGAACTATGATAGCAAGCTCCAAAACATGAGCTAGTTCTGCTACATACATGTGAACACACTCTCCCAGACAAGCATGACCACGTAGTAGTCTTATAATAAAGCCCTACCGAGTTCAGGTGGGGAACCATCATCGAGGATATTGGAATCTTGTGCATGAACTAGTATTCTCACAACAACTCCTTTTCCTCGAACAAACCAATCAGTGGCTTGGTGTGCTAGGAACACATATGGAGTGGAGGCAGCCAACCAATCAAACCATAGAGCACTTCACACGTGCATGACTAACAATTGGGATGATTCCAGAGGAGGCAAAAATAAACTTTCTCGAATTCACGGCGGCAACTTGCACCGAATGCGCATGAATTAGAGGAAGTCACTTCTTTCATCCAAACATATGCTTCATGAGCTAGCATGAAGAAATGCTTTCAAAAGTTTCCAACACTAGCTTAATGTTCAACATGAATCATGGAAGAGATAAAGACGTTGTCGATGGGCTCAACAACAATTTATCAAGATTTCCATAAGATGGGGTTACATGGTTATGTGAACAAGATGATAGTATTGATCAGACCAAAAGATGTAATGATGTATGCTCGAGGGATCAACCACGAGTAAGACAACATTACAAACATCGTTGGTACTGATTTGATTTGGTGATAGCCCATACTCAAATCAAAGTTTAAATAAGACAATAGGTCCAACAACTGATCACAGGGACCAATTGATGAGGATATCATCTTTCTTCATCTAACACACAAACACAAGGATATCCCTTTGGAACGAACTAAGTTAGGCAAGCTTTTATCTTCCAACTCTCCAAGTTGTTGTTTAGCTTAACCAACTAGCTCAGGGGTATCCAACACAGATTGTTGGAGAAAGGGGTGGCTACAAGAAACCAACTTGATCACGAACTCAACATAGTGGTCAGGTGACAACCTGGTAACACTGCTGAGAAGATATTCGGAAAATCACGAACCACCGATATGTTACTAAGCTCGGGAACAATCTTGCTTTTGAGGGCAAGATGATGTGACCAAGAGAGTGATGGATTGACACAATCTTATCTCATTGGTCGAGGAGTGCACCAGGGAAAATGGACTAGGTCGCACGATAAATCTTAGGATGATGATTCAATAACCAACTCGCTAAGAATGAAATTATTGTCCATTAACTACCAAGCAACATGGTTTCTAGGAGTATTGATTTCACACATCATAGTTCACTTGCCGGCATTCCGGTTGCGACAACACGGGACCGAGGAATGAATAAAGATGGCGAGTAGTATCACTGCGTCAGGGATTCATAAGAGGTGGTGCAATTCCCATGACATTCCTGACATCAAGAGGGCAATACTTCAGGGTAGAACAGAATCAAAAGCTGAATTGGCATTTTGATCTGCGGAATACAACTGCTTTGACCCACTCCTAGATATGGATGAGGTACTGGAGTTTGTTCCTCCTAGTCATTCCGGAATAGAATGGCTCGACGGACCACAAGAATAATAGGCATCGATGAACGAATGCATGCATACTCTTGACTAACAATTGATAGAAGATGGCCGGAATACAACTGAAGATGGACAACTCAAGGAGCATATAACTTTCTGAGTTGTGGATGCATAGATTAGTATGTCAAAGCAAGTTCAACAGCTTTCTTCTGGATAACCCATGCAGAAAGGTAGGACTGGCAGAGTCACAATATAGAATGGAGAACTCATTGTGAGCACTCTTATTGTGATCTTTTGGTTCAAAAGAACTTCTGCTAAGAATGGTTCATGGTATTTGGAAGAAGGAAATACCATGGACCTCGAGGACTATTACAAAGGCTACTAATATCCTAAAGGAACTAGCAAACACTATCAACATGAAGTAAGTAGGGTGAATCTTGGGCTCAAAAACCCAGGAGTAGAATGCCTACTAACTAAGTGGCATCACGGGATGCTTTCAAGAATGATGGCCAGAATCTTCACACTGGGAACACAAAAACATGGCTAGATTACTAGGTGACTCTCTAAGACACCTGGGGTCATAATAATAGCTCCAATATATATGTCAAGTCAAAGGAGTACCTCAAATCAGCAATTTAGTGTGTTTAACCTGTCCTAAAAAGTCATCGGAACGAAAAGAAGGGATTTGCACATGCATCAGACTATTTAGAAACCTGGGATGACTCGGACAGCATAATGGCTGTAATTGCTCAAAAAATATTTGAGACACTCACAAGGATTTGCATAGTCACTCAACAACATCATATCAAGGTTTTGGTTCAACTGACAACATACTACAAGTAGTAGAAACTGAACTGAGGCCTGGAACCAACAATCCTAAGATTCTATGGATTAGTAACACGTGAACTTGATAGAGAGATGAGATCCTAGTCCTTAATCCCGTAGGAAAGATAGGATGACTCGGATCAGAAGGGCATAAGGTATAAGGAGTAAAAAGAGCCTTACGTTCCATCCCACAATCAATTCCCTTATATAACTAAAGAATTTCTAGACTCAACTTTGACCAGTTTGGCTTGGTAATCCTACAGATAGTCAGGCTCTGATACCAAAGTTGTCAGGACCCCGATCCTAAGTCACACCGATCTAGCATGTAACACATCATATCACTTTGCGGCCTCACGCACGGTATTCCCACGGGTGCCACTTTACCTGGCCCGGGACCGTCTGCGCCTTTTGGCTCACGTATATGATAGTGTCGCTAGTATCCATATGACAGAGAACTCGGGCCGACATGACTAGTTCTGAACCCAAAGTGGCACTAACTTACGGGGACAGGCATACATGAACCAACATCGAACGTGTCGGTCATCAGCGTGTGAATCCGGGCTGTAGCAACAGGGCTAACAGGACTCCGGGAACCCGGGCTGTAGCAGGCTAGCAGGACTCCGGAAGTCACCGCGTGACATTTCCCCGAAGGGACAGACACAGGAACGAAGTGGATCACATGCCGGCCAGTCTAAGTGTTCCAGAGCAATAGCAACTGGGCTAGCAGGAGTCCGGTAAACCGGGCTGTAGCAGACTACCATGGCTCAGTGGAAGCACTAGACTACATTTCCCCATAAGAGAGGCTACCAAGGATAGGCAACTAGGTTGTCGGATCCCACACATACCAAGCATTTCAATCATAGACACAATATGCTCGATATGTGGAAATACAACATGGCATCACAACATGACTCTACTGAAGGAAATATGCCCTAGAGGCAATAATAAAGTTATTATTTATTTCCTTATATCATGATAAATGTTTATTATTCATGCTAGAATTGTATTAACCGGAAACATGATACATGTGTGAATACATAGACAAACAAAGTGTCACTAGTATGCCTCTACTTGACTAGCTCATTGATCAAAGATGGTTATGTTTCCTAGCCATAGACATGAGTTGTCATTTGATTAACGGGATCATATCACTAGGAGAATGATGTGATTGACTTGACCCATTCCGTTAGCTTAGCACTCGATCGTTTAGTATGTTGCTATTGCTTTCTTCATGACTTATACATGTTCCTATGACTATGAGATTATGCAACTCCCGTATACCGGAGGAACACTTTGTGTGCTACCAAACTTCACAACGTAACTGGGTGATTATAAAGGTGCTCTACAGGTGTCTCCGAAGGTACTTGTTGGGTTGGCGTATTTCGAGATTAGGATTTGTCTCTCCGATTGTCGGAGAGGTATCTCTGGGCCCTCTCGGTAATGCACATCACTTAACCCTTGCAAGCATTGCAACTAATGAGTTTGTTGCGGGATGATGTATTACGGAACGAGTAAAGAGACTTACCGGTAAAGAGATTGAACTAGGTATTGAGATACCGACGATCGAATCTCGGGCAAGTAACATACCGATGACAAAGGGAACAACGTATGTTGTTATGCAGTCTGACCGATAAAGATCTTCATAGAATATGTGGGAGCCAATATGAGCATCCAGGTTCCGCTATTGGTTATTGACTGGAGACGTGTCTCGGTCATGTCTACATAGTTCTCGAACCCGTAGGGTCCGCACGCTTAAAGTTTCGATGACAGTTATATTATGAGTTTATATGTTTTGATGTACCGAAGGTTGTTCGGAGTCCTAGTTGTGATCACGGACATGACGAGGAGTCTAAAAATGGTCGAGACATGAAGATTGATATATTGGAAGCCTATGTTTGGATATAGGAAGTGTTCCTGGTGAAATCGGAATTTTACCGGAGTACCAGGAGGTTACCGGAACCCCCGGGGGCTTAATGGGCCACAGTGGGCCTTAGTGGAAGAGAGGAGAGGCGGCCAGGGCAGGGCCGCGCACCCCTCCCCCCTACTCCGAATATGACAAGGAGAGGGGGGCGGCGCCCCCCTTTCCTTCCTCTCTCCCTCCTCTTTCCCCCTCCACTCCTAGTCCAACAAGGAAAGCGGAGGTCCTCCTGGCGCGCCCCTCCTGGCCGGCTGCACCACTCCCCCTTGATCCTTTATATACGGGGGCAGGGGGCACCCTAGAGACAGCAATTGATCATTTGATCTTTTAGCCATGTGCGGTGCCCCCCTCCACCATAGTCCACCTCGATAATACTGTAGCGGTGCTTAGGCGAAGCCCTACGTCGGTAGAACATCATCATCGTCACCACGCCGTCGTGCTGACGAAACTCTCCCTCAACACTCGGCTGGATCGGAGTTCGAGGGACGTCATCGGGCTGAACGTGTGCTGAACTCGGAGGTGACGTGCGTTCGGTACTTGATCGGTCGGATCGTGAAGACGTACGACTACATCAACCGCGTTGTGCTAACGCTTCCGCTTTCGGTCTACGAGGGTACGTGGACACACTCTCCCTTCTCGTTGTTATGCATCACCATGATCTTGCGTGTGCGTAGGAATTTTTTTGAAATTACTACGTTCCCCAACAGTGGTATCAGAGCCTGGTTTTATGCGTTGATGTTATATGCACGAGTAGAACACAAGTGAGTTGTGGGCGATATATGTCATCCTGCTTACCAGCATGTCATAATTTGGTTCGGCGGTATTGTTGGATGAAGCGGCCCAGACCAACATTACGCTTATGCTTACGCGAGACTGGTTCTTCCGACGTGCTTTGCACAGAGGTGGCTGGCGGGTGTCAGTTTCTCCAACTTTAGTTGAACAGAGTGTGGCTACGCCCGGTCCTTGCGAAGGTTAAAACAGCACCAACTTGACAAACTATCATTGTGGTTTCGATGCGTAGGTAAGAATGGTTCTTGCTAAGCCCAGTAGGGGCCACGTAAACTTGCAACAACAAAGTAGAGGACGTCTAACTTGTTTTTGCAGGGCATGTTGTGATGTGATATGGTCAAGACATGATGCTAAATTTTATTGTATGAGATGATCATGTTTTGTAACCGAGTTATCGGCAACTGGCAGGAGCCATATGGTTGTCGCTTTATTGTATGCAATGCAATCGCCCTGTAATGCTTTACTTTATCACTAAGCGGTAGCGATAGTCGTAGAAGCATAAGATTGGCGAGACGACAACGATGCTACGATGGAGATCAAGGTGTCACTAGTGGAATCAGCTAATTTGCCATCTGCCAGCTCTTTGCCGTCTGCTAGCTGACGGCAAAGAAGCTCTTTGCCATCAGCTACCAAAAAGCGGACGGCAAAGGAATGGCAGACGGCAAAGAAGCTCTTTGCCATCAGCCAGCTCTTTGCCGTCCGCTAGCAGACGGCAAAGAATCTTTGCCGTCCGCTGGCGGACGGCAAAGAGGGAGGTGGCCCCCACCCCCCGCCCATTTGAAAAAAACTTAACGC